>NC_086445.1:63736058-63781058 GCF_028390025.1 Pseudophryne corroboree
CAGCATATACTGGGTCACCTCAGTCCCCACCCCCGTGATTGGCTCCACCCAGTTCTGGAAACTCCCCCCCCCCCATGCAAATCCTGCATTTGCCACTGAAAGGGGTATTAATGTGTGTGTGTTTACAACTAGTACCCTGTTATATTGTGTGCGTTGTATGTTTGAAATGGGAAAACAATTGGATGTGAGTTTGGTCCATGCGAGTAGTTGTAATGCGAGATTAGTGGAGGTTTGCGTGTTCTCACAGCCTATTATTACATGTGTGAGTTTAGCGCTAAACTGTCTTTATACCCTACTAATTACTTGCCCTACATACACAATAAATACCATATTAAGGACCTTACACAGCTTGACACGCAGAAGTCAAAAAATCGCGGCTGCAGCACGCGTGCGTGAAATTTCATAGTGAGATCGCATCCCGGACATGAATTTGCTTCTTTACCACCAAAAAATCTTATTTAGCAATGATCAGGTCACTGAAAGCTGTAAGGAGTCTAAAGGTATAAAAAGACTGTCTGGGGCATTATGTATATGACCAACATCGGTGGCTAGAGAGAAGGTCTCTGTTAGATAGTGATACAGCCGTTTGGGAGTCTTTGTGTGAAACGGAGAACCTTTTCCAATGGCTCTTAGGAACATGAACTGTGATGGTTACTGGTCTGCAGTCATCCTAACAAAATAAACCATAGTGCACAATTCTAGACTTAGTGGGGGTCATTCCGAGTTGATCACTAGTTGCCGTTGTTCGCAGCCCAGCGATCAGGCTAAAAAATAAGAATTTACTCACCGGTAATTCTATTTCTCGTAGTCCGTAGTGGATGCTGGGAACTCCGTAAGGACCATGGGGAATAGCGGGCTCCGAAGGAGGCTGGGCACTCTAGAAAGATCTTAGACTACCTGGTGTGCACTGGCTCCTCCCACTATGACCCTCCTCCAAGCCTCAGTTAGGATACTGTGCCCGGACGAGCGTACACAATAAGGAAGGATTTTGAATCCCGGGTAAGACTCATACCAGCCACACCAATCACACCGTACAACTCGTGATATGAAACCCAGTTAACAGTATGAAACAACAGAGCCTCTCAACAGATGGCTCAACAATAATAGAGATGAGCGGGTTCGGTTTCTCTGAAACCGAACCCGCACGAACTTCATGTTTTTTTCACGGGTCCGAGCAGACTCGGATCCTCCCGCCTTGCTCGGTTAACCCGAGCGCGCCCGAACGTCATCATGACGCTGTCGGATTCTCGCGAGACTCGGATTCTATATAAGGAGCCGCGCGTCGCCGCCATTTTCACACGTGCATTGAGATTGATAGGGAGAGGACGTGGCTGGCGTCCTCTCCATTAGAAATTAGATTAGAAGAGAGAGAGAGATTGTGCAGAGTCAGACAGAGTTTACCACAGTGACCAGTGCAGTTGTTGTTAGTTAACTTTTATTTATTTTAATATAATATATCCGTTCTCTGCTATATCCGTTCTCTGCCTGAAAAAAAACGATACACAGCAGCAGCCAGTCACACAGTGTGACTCAGTCTGTGTGCACTCAGCTCAGCCCAGTGTGCTGCACATCAATGTATAAAAGGCAAAGCTTATAATAATTGTGGGGGAGACTGGGGAGCACTGCAGGTTGTTATAGCAGGAGCCCCCAGGAGTACATAATATTATATTAATTTAAAATTAAACAGTGCACACTTTTGCTGCAGGAGTGCCACTGCCAGTGTGACTAGTGGTGACCAGTGCCTGACCACCAGTATAGTAGTATATTGTTGTATGTATTGTATACTATCTCTTTATCAACCAGTCTATATTAGCAGCAGACACAGTACAGTGCGGTAGTTCACGGCTGTGGCTACCTCTGTGTCGGCAGTCGGAACTCGGCAGGCAGTCCGTCCATCCATAATTGTATTACAATATATACCATCTAACCGTGGTATTTTTTTTTCTTTCTTTATACCGTCGTCATAGTGTCATACTAGTTGTTACGAGTATACTACTATCTCTTTATCAACCAGTGTACAGTGCGGTAGTTCACGGCTGTGGCTACCTCTGTGTCGGCAGTCGGCAGGCAGTCCGTCCATCCATAATTGTATTATTATTATAATATATACCACCTAACCGTGGTTTTTTTTTCATTCTTTATACCGTCGTCATAGTGTCATACTAGTTGTTACGAGTATACTACTATCTCTTTATCAACCAGTGTACAGTGCGGTAGTTCACGGCTGTGGCTACCTCTGTGTCGGCAGTCGGCAGGCAGTCCGTCCATCCATAATTGTATTATTATTATAATATATACCACCTAACCGTGGTTTTTTTTTCATTCTTTATACCGTCGTCATAGTGTCATACTAGTTGTTACGAGTATACTACTATCTCTTTATCAACCAGTGTACAGTGCGGTAGTTCACGGCTGTGGCTACCTCTGTGTCGGCAGTCGGCAGGCAGTCCGTCCATCCATAATTGTATTATTATTATAATATATACCACCTAACCGTGGTTTTTTTTTCATTCTTTATACCGTCGTCATAGTGTCATACTAGTTGTTACGAGTATACTACTATCTCTTTATCAACCAGTGTACAGTGCGGTAGTTCACGGCTGTGGCTACCTCTGTGTCGGCAGTCAGCAGGCAGTCCGTCCATCCATAATTGTATTATTATTATAATATATACCACCTAACTGTGGTATTTTTTTTTCTTTCTTTATACCGTCGTCATAGTGTCATACTAGTTGTTACGAGTATACTACTATCTCTTTATCAACCAGTGTACAGTGCGGTAGTTCACGGCTGTGGCTACCTCTGTGTCGGCAGTCGGCAGGCAGTCCGTCCATCCATAATTGTATTATTATTATAATATATACCACCTAACCGTGGTTTTTTTTTCATTCTTTATACCGTCGTCATAGTGTCATACTAGTTGTTACGAGTATACTACTATCTCTTTATCAACCAGTGTACAGTGCGGTAGTTCACGGCTGTGGCTACCTCTGTGTCGGCAGTCGGCAGGCAGTCCGTCCATCCATAATTGTATTATTATTATAATATATACCACCTAACAGTGGGTTTTTTTTCATTCTTTATACCGTCGTCATAGTGTCATACTAGTTGTTACGAGTATACTACTATCTCTTTATCAACCAGTGTACAGTGCGGTAGTTCACGGCTGTGGCTACCTCTGTGTCGGCAGTCGGCAGGCAGTCCGTCCATCCATAATTGTATTATTATTATAATATATACCACCTAACCGTGGTTTTTTTTTCATTCTTTATACCGTCGTCATAGTGTCATACTAGTTGTTACGAGTATACTACTATCTCTTTATCAACCAGTGTACAGTGCGGTAGTTCACGGCTGTGGCTACCTCTGTGTCGGCAGTCGGCAGGCAGTCCGTCCATCCATAATTGTATTATTATTATAATATATACCACCTAACCGTGGTTTTTTTATACCACCTAACCGTGGCAGTCCGTCCATAATTGTATACTAGTATCCAATCCATCCAACTCCATTGTTTACCTGAGGTGCCTTTTAGTTCTGCCTATAAAATATGGAGAACAAAAAAGTTGAGGTTCCAAAATTAGGGAAAGATCAAGATCCACTTCCACCTCGTGCTGAAGCTGCTGCCACTAGTCATGGCCGAGACGATGAAATGCCAGCAACGTCGTCTGCCAAGGCCGATGCCCAATGTCATAGTACAGAGCATGTCAAATCCAAAACACCAAATATCAGAAAAAAAAGGACTCCAAAACCTAAAATAAAATTGTCGGAGGAGAAGCGTAAACTTGCCAATATGCCATTTACCACACGGAGTGGCAAGGAACGGCTGAGGCCCTGGCCTATGTTCATGGCTAGTGGTTCAGCTTCACATGAGGATGGAAGCACTCAGCCTCTCGCTAGAAAACTGAAAAGACTCAAGCTGGCAAAAGCACCGCAAAGAACTGTGCGTTCTTTGAAATCCCAAATCCACAAGGAGAGTCCAATTGTGTCGTTTGCGATGCCTGACCTTCCCAACACTGGACGTGAAGAGCATGCGCCTTCCACTATTTGCATGCCCCCTGCAAGTGCTGGAAGGAGCACCCGCAGTCCAGTTCCTGATAGTCAGATTGAAGATGTCAGTGTTGAAGTACACCAGGATGAGGAGGATATGGGTGTTGCTGGCGCTGGGGAGGAAATTGACCAGGAGGATTCTGATGGTGAGGTGGTTTGTTTAAGTCAGGCACCCGGGGAGACACCTGTTGTCCGTGGGAGGAATATGGCCGTTGACATGCCAGGTGAAAATACCAAAAAAATCAGCTCTTCGGTGTGGAGGTATTTCACCAGAAATGCGGACAACAGGTGTCAAGCCGTGTGTTCCCTTTGTCAAGCTGTAATAAGTAGGGGTAAGGACGTTAACCACCTCGGAACATCCTCCCTTATACGTCACCTGCAGCGCATTCATAATAAGTCAGTGACAAGTTCAAAAACTTTGGGTGACAGCGGAAGCAGTCCACTGACCAGTAAATCCCTTCCTCTTGTAACCAAGCTCACGCAAACCACCCCACCAACTCCCTCAGTGTCAATTTCCTCCTTCCCCAGGAATGCCAATAGTCCTGCAGGCCATGTCACTGGCAAGTCTGACGAGTCCTCTCCTGCCTGGGATTCCTCCGATGCATCCTTGCGTGTAACGCCTACTGCTGCTGGCGCTGCTGTTGTTGCCGCTGGGAGTCGATGGTCATCCCAGAGGGGAAGTCGTAAGCCCACTTGTACTACTTCCAGTAAGCAATTGACTGTTCAACAGTCCTTTGCGAGGAAGATGAAATATCACAGCAGTCATCCTACTGCAAAGCGGATAACTGAGTCCTTGACAACTATGTTGGTGTTAGACGTGCGTCCGGTATCCGCCGTTAGTTCACAGGGAACTAGACAATTTATTGAGGCAGTGTGCCCCCGTTACCAAATACCATCTAGGTTCCACTTCTCTAGGCAGGCGATACCGAGAATGTACACGGACGTCAGAAAAAGACTCACCAGTGTCCTAAAAAATGCAGTTGTACCCAATGTCCACTTAACCACGGACATGTGGACAAGTGGAGCAGGGCAGGGTCAGGACTATATGACTGTGACAGCCCACTGGGTAGATGTATGGACTCCCGCCGCAAGAACAGCAGCGGCGGCACCAGTAGCAGCATCTCGCAAACGCCAACTCTTTCCTAGGCAGGCTACGCTTTGTATCACCGCTTTCCAGAATACGCACACAGCTGAAAACCTCTTATGGCAACTGAGGAAGATCATCGCGGAATGGCTTACCCCAATTGGACTCTCCTGTGGATTTGTGGCATCGGACAACGCCAGCAATATTGTGTGTGCATTAAATATGGGCAAATTCCAGCACGTCCCATGTTTTGCACATACCTTGAATTTGGTGGTGCAGAATTTTTTAAAAAACGACAGGGGCGTGCAAGAGATGCTGTCGGTGGCCAGAAAAATTGCGGGACACTTTCGGCGTACAGGCACCACGTACAGAAGACTGGAGCACCACCAAAAACTACTGAACCTGCCCTGCCATCATCTGAAGCAAGAAGTGGTAACGAGGTGGAATTCAACCCTCTATATGCTTCAGAGGTTGGAGGAGCAGCAAAAGGCCATTCAAGCCTATACAATTGAGCACGATATAGGAGATGGAATGCACCTGTCTCAAGTGCAGTGGAGAATGATTTCAACGTTGTGCAAGGTTCTGATGCCCTTTGAACTTGCCACACGTGAAGTCAGTTCAGACACTGCCAGCCTGAGTCAGGTCATTCCCCTCATCAGGCTTTTGCAGAAGAAGCTGGAGGCATTGAAGAAGGAGCTAACACGGAGCGATTCCGCTAGGCATGTGGGACTTGTGGATGCAGCCCTTAATTCGCTTAACAAGGATTCACGGGTGGTCAATCTGTTGAAATCAGAGCACTACATTTTGGCCACCGTGCTCGATCCTAGATTTAAAGCCTACCTTGGATCTCTCTTTCCGGCAGACACAGGTCTGCTGGGGTTGAAAGACCTGCTGGTGACAAAATTGTCAAGTCAAGCGGAACGCGACCTGTCAACATCTCCTCCTTCACATTCTCCCGCAACTGGGGGTGCGAGGAAAAGGCTCAGAATTCCGAGCCCACCCGCTGGCGGTGATGCAGGGCAGTCTGGAGCGACTGCTGATGCTGACATCTGGTCCGGACTGAAGGACCTGACAACGATTACGGACATGTCGTCTACTGTCACTGCATATGATTCTCTCAACATTGATAGAATGGTGGAGGATTATATGAGTGACCGCATCCAAGTAGGCACGTCACACAGTCCGTACTTATACTGGCAGGAAAAAGAGGCAATTTGGAGGCCCTTGCACAAACTGGCTTTATTCTACCTAAGTTGCCCTCCCACAAGTGTGTACTCCGAAAGAGTGTTTAGTGCCGCCGCTCACCTTGTCAGCAATCGGCGTATGAGGTTACATCCAGAAAATGTGGAGAAGATGATGTTCATTAAAATGAATTATAATCAATTCCTCCGCGGAGACATTGACCAGCAGCAATTGCCTCCACAAAGTACACAGGGAGCTGAGATGGTGGATTCCAGTGGGGACGAATTGATAATCTGTGAGGAGGGGGATGTACACGGTGATATATCGGAGGGTGAAGATGAGGTGGACATCTTGCCTCTGTAGAGCCAGTTTGTGCAAGGAGAGATTAATTGCTTCTTTTTTGGGGGGGGTCCAAACCAACCCGTCATATCAGTCACAGTCGTGTGGCAGACCCTGTCACTGAAATGATGGGTTGGTTAAAGTGTGCATGTCCTGTTTTGTTTATACAACATAAGGGTGGGTGGGAGGGCCCAAGGATAATTCCATCTTGCACCTCTTTTTTCTTTTCTTTTTCTTTGCATCATGTGCTGATTGGGGAGGGTTTTTTGGAAGGGACATCCTGCGTGACACTGCAGTGCCACTCCTAGATGGGCCCGGTGTTTGTGTCGGCCACTAGGGTCGCTAATCTTACTCACACAGCTACCTCATTGCGCCTCTTTTTTTCTTTGCGTCATGTGCTGTTTGGGGAGGGTTTTTTGGAAGGGACATCCTGCGTGACACTGCAGTGCCACTCCTAGATGTGCCCGGTGTTTGTGTCGGCCACTAGGGTCGCTAATCTTACTCACACAGTCAGCTACCTCATTGCGCCTCTTTTTTTCTTTGCGTCATGTGCTGTTTGGGGAGGGTTTTTTGGAAGGGCCATCCTGCGTGACACTGCAGTGCCACTCCTAGATGGGCCCGGTGTTTGTGTCGGCCACTAGGGTCGCTAATCTTACTCACACAGCTACCTCATTGCGCCTCTTTTTTTCTTTGCGTCATGTGCTGTTTGGGGAGGGTTTTTTGGAAGGGACATCCTGCGTGACACTGCAGTGCCACTCCTAGATGGGCCCGGTGTTTGTGTCGGCCACTAGGGTCGCTTATCTTTCTCACACAGCTACCTCATTGCGCCTCTTTTTTTCTTTGCGTCATGTGCTGTTTGGGGAGGGTTTTTTGGAAGGGACATCCTGCGTGACACTGCAGTGCCACTCCTAGATGGGCCCGGTGTTTGTGTCGGCCACTAGGGTCGCTTATCTTTCTCACACAGTCAGCTACCTCATTGCGCCTCTTTTTTTCTTTGCGTCATGTGCTGTTTGGGGAGGGTTTTTTGGAAGGGACATCCTGCGTGACACTGCAGTGCCACTCCTAGATGGGCCCGGTGTTTGTGTCGGCCACTAGGGTCGCTTATCTTTCTCACACAGTCAGCTACCTCATTGCGCCTCTTTTTTTCTTTGCGTCATGTGCTGTTTGGGGAGGGTTTTTTGGAAGGGACATCCTGCGTGACACTGCAGTGCCACTCCTAGATGGGCCCGGTGTTTGTGTCGGCCACTAGGGTCGCTTATCTTTCTCACACAGTCAGCTACCTCATTGCGCCTCTTTTTTTCTTTGCGTCATGTGCTGTTTGGGGAGGGTTTTTTGGAAGGGACATCCTGCGTGACACTGCAGTGCCACTCCTAGATGGGCCCGGTGTTTGTGTCGGCCACTAGGGTCGCTAATCTTACTCACACAGCTACCTCATTGCGCCTCTTTTTTTCTTTGCGTCATGTGCTGTTTGGGGAGGGTTTTTTGGAAGGGACATCCTGCGTGACACTGCAGTGCCACTCCTAGATGGGCCCGGTGTTTGTGTCGGCCACTAGGGTCGCTTATCTTACTCACACAGCGACCTCGGTGCAAATTTTAGGACTAAAAATAATATTGTGAGGTGTGATGTGTTCAGAATAGGCTGAAAATGAGTGTAAATTATGTTTTTTGAGGTTAATAATACTTTGGGATCAAAATTACCCCCAAATTCTATGATTTAAGCTGTTTTTTAGGGTTTTTTGAAAAAAACACCCGAATCCAAAACACACCCGAATCCGACAAAAAAAATTCGGTGAGGTTTTGCCAAAACGCGGTCGAACCCAAAACACGGCCGCGGAACCGAACCCAAAACCAAAACACAAAACCCGAAAAATTTCCGGCGCTCATCTCTAAACAATAACCCGATTTAGTTAACAGTAACTATGTACAAGTATTGCAGATAAACCGCACTTGGGATGGGCACCCAGCATCCACTACAGACTACGAGAAATAGAATTACCGGTGAGTAAATTCTTATTTTCTCTGACGTCCTAGTGGATGCTGGGAACTCCGTAAGGACCATGGGGATTATACCAAAGCTCCCAAACGGGCGGGAGAGTGCGGATGACTCTGCAACACCGAATGAGAGAACTCCAGGTCCTCCTCAGCCAGGGTATCAAATTTATAGAATTTTGCAAATGTGTTTGCCCCTGACCAAGTAGCAGCTCGGCAAAGTTGTAAAGCCGAGACCCCTCGGGCAGCCGCCCAAGATGAGCCCACCTTCCTTGTGGAATGGGCTTTTACAGATTTTGGCTGTGGCAGGCCTGCCACAGAATGTGCAAGCTGAATTGTATTACAAATCCAACGAGCAATAGTCTGCTTAGAAGCAGGAGCACCCAGCTTGTTGGGTGCATATAGGATAAACAGCGAGTCAGATTTTCTGACTGTAGCCGTTCTGGGAACATATATTTTCAGGGCCCTGACAACGTCTAGCAACTTGGAGTCCTCCAAGTCCCTAGTAGCCGCAGGCACCACAATAGGCTGGTTCAGGTGAAACGCTGACACCACCTTTGGGAGAAACTGGGGACGAGTCCTCAATTCTGCCCTATCCATATGGAAAATCAGATAAGGGCTTTTACAGGACAAAGCCGCCAATTCTGATACTCGCCTGGCAGAAGCCAAGGCCAATAACATAACCACCTTCCACGTGAGATATTTCAGATCCACGGTTTTTAGTGGTTCAAACCAATGTGATTTTAAGAAACTCAACACCACGTTGAGATCCCAAGGTGCCACAGGGGGCACAAACGGGGGCTGAATATGCAGCACTCCTTTAACAAATGTCTGAACTTCAGGTACTGAAGCTAGTTCTTTTTGAAAGAAAATCGACAGAGCCGAGATCTGTACCTTAATGGAGCCCAGTTTTAGGCCCATATTTACTCCTGCTTGCAGGAAATGCAGAAATCGACCTAGTTGAAATTCCTCCGTTGGGGCCTTTTCGGCCTCACACCATGCAACATACTTCCGCCATATGCGGTGATAATGAGTTGCTGTGACCTCTTTCCTGGCTTTAATAAGCGTAGGAATTACTTCCTCCGGAATGCCCTTTTCCTTCAGGATCCGGCGTTCAACCGCCATGCCGTCAAACGCAGCCGCGGTAAGTCTTGGAACAGACAGGGCCCCTGCTGTAGCAGGTCTTGTCTGAGCGGCAGAGACCACGGGTCCTCTGAGATCATCTCTTGAAGTTCCGGGTACCACGCTCTTCTTGGCCAATCCGGAACCACGAGAATTGTTTTTACTCCTCGCTTTCTTATTATTCTCAATACCTTTGGTATGAGAGGTAGAGGAGGGAACACATAAACTGACCGGTACACCCACGGTGGTACTAGAGCGTCCACAACTATCGCCTGAGGGTCTCTTGACCTGGCGCAATACCTCTCTAGTTTTTTGTTTAGGCGGGACGCCATCATGTCCACCTGTGGACGACCCCATTGATTTACAATCATTTGGAAGACTTCTGGATGAAGTCCCCACTCTCCCGGGTGGAGGTCGTGCCTGCTGAGAAAGTCTGCTTCCCAGTTGTCCACTCCCGGGATGAACACTGCTGACAGTGCTAGTACATGATTCTCCGCCCATCGGAGAATTCTTGTGGCTTCTGCCATTGCCATCCTGCTTCTTGTGCCGCCCTGTCGATTCACATGGGCGACTGCCGTGATGTTGTCTGACTGGATCAGCACCGGCTGGTGTAGGAGCAGGGATTTTGCTTGACTTAGGGCATTGTAATTGGCCCTTAGTTCCAGAATATTTATGTGAAGGGAAGTCTCCTGACTCGACCATAGTCCTTGGAAGTTTCTTCCCTTTGTGACTGCCCCCCAGCCTCGTAGGCTGGCATCCGTGGTCACCAGGACCCAGTCCTGTATGCCGAATCTGCGGCCCTCCAGAAGATGAGCACTCTGCAGCCACCACAGAAGAGACACCCTGGTTCTTGGGGACAGGGTTATCAAGCGATGCATCTGAAGATGCGATCCGGACCACTTGTCCAACAGGTCCCACTGAAAAATTCTGGCATGGAACCTGCCGAATGGAATTGCTTCGTAAGAAGCTACCATCTTTCCCAGGACCCGCGTGCAGTGATGCACCGATACCTGTTTTGGTTTTAGGAGGTCTCTGACTAGAGAAGACAACTCCCTGGCTTTCTCCTCCGGGAGAAACACTCTTTTCTGGACTGTGTCCAGAATCATTCCCAGGAACAGTAGACGTGTCGTCGGAACCAGCTGTGACTTTGGGATATTCAGAATCCAGCCGTGCTGGTGCAGCACTTCCTGAGATAGTGCTACTCCCACTAACAACTGTTCCTTGGATCGTGCCTTTATTAGAAGATCGTCCAAGTATGGGATAATTAAAACTCCCTTTTTTCGAAGGAGTATCATCATTTCCGCCATAACCTTGGTAAATACCCTCGGTGCCGTGGAGAGTCCAAACGGCAGCGTCTGGAATTGGTAATGGCAATCTTGTACCACAAATCTGAGGTACTCCTGGTGAGGATGGTAAATGGGGACATGCAGGTAAGCATCCTTGATGTCCAGGGATACCATGTAATCCCCCTCGTCCAGGCTTGCAATAACCGCCCTGAGCGATTCCATCTTGAACTTGAATTTTTTTATGTATGTGTTCAAGGATTTCAAATTTAAAATGGGTCTCACCGAACCGTCCGGTTTCGGCACCACAAATAGTGTGGAATAGTAACCCCGGCCTTGTTGAAGTAGGGGTACCCTGATTATCACCTGCTGGGAATACAGCTTGTGAATCGCTGCTAGCACCGCCTCCCTGTCTGAGGGAGCAATCGGCAAGGCAGATTTTAGGAACCGGTGGGGTGGAGCCGCCTCGAATTCCAGCTTGTATCCCTGAGATACTATTTGAAGGATCCAGGGATCCACCTGTGAGCGAGCCCACTGATCGCTGAAATTCATGAGGCGGGCCCCCACCGTACCTGGCTCCGCCTGTGGAGCCCCACCGTCATGCGGCGGACTTGGAAGAGGAAGCGGGGGAGGACTTTTGTTCCTGGGAACCTGCTGTTTGCTGCAGCCTTTTTCCCCTACCTCTGCCTCTAGACAGAAAAGACCCTCCTTTTCCCCGCTTGTTTTTCTGGGTCCGAAAGGACTGAACCTGATAAAATGGCGCCTTCTTAGGCTGTGAGGGGACATGGGGTAAACATGCTGACTTCCCAGACGTTGCTGTGGAAACTAGGTCGGAGAGACCATCCCCAAATAATTCCTCCCCTTTATAAGGCAAAACTTCCATGTGCCTTTTGGAATCTGCATCTCCAGTCCACTGGCGAGTCCATAAGCATCTCCTAGCAGAGATGGATAATGCACTTACTTTAGATGCCAGCCGGCAGATTTCCCTCTGTGCATCTCTCATGTATAAGACTGAGTCTTTGATATGGTCAATTGTTAGCAGAATCGTGTCTCTGTCTAATGTGTCAATATTTTCTGACAGTTTATCTGACCACGCAGCGGCAGCACTGCACATCCAAGCTGACGCAATAGCTGGTCTAAGTATAATGCCTGAGTGTGTATATACAGACTTCAGGATCGCCTCCTGCTTTCTATCAGCAGGTTCCTTAAGGGCGGCCGTATCCTGGGACGGTAGTGCCACCTTTTTAGACAAACGTGTGAGCGCTTTATCCACCCTAGGGGGTGTTTCCCAACGTAACCTATCCTCTGGCGGGAAAGGGAACGCCATTAGTATCTTCTTAGGAATTACCAATTTCTTATCAGGGGAAGCCCACGCTTCTTCACACACTTCATTTAATTCATCTGACGGGGGAAAAACTACAGGTAGTTTTTTCTCCCCAAACATAATACCCTTTTTTGTGGTACCTGGATGTAAATCAGAAATATTTAACACCTCTTTCATTGCCTCAATCATGCAGTGAATGGCCTTAACGGGCATTAAATTTGACTCATCGTCGTCGACACTGGTGTCAGTATCCGTGTCGACATCTACTTGTGCCATCTGAGATAGCGGGCGTTTCAGAGCCCCTGATGACTTTTGAGACACCTGGACAGGCACGAGCTGAAGACTCGGCTGTCCCACAGTCGGCATGTCGTCAAATTTTTTATGTAAGGAGTCTATACGTGCACTCATTTCCTGCCATAAACTCATCCACTCAGGTGTCTGCCCCCCAGGGGGTGACATCCCTGCTAAAGGCATCTGCTCCCCCTCCACATCATTATCCTCCTCAAACATGTCGACACAGCCGTACCGACACACTCCACACACACAGGGAATGCTCAAACAGAGGACAGGACCCACAAAAAGCCCTTTGGGGGGACAGAGTAAGAGTATGCCAGCACACACCAGAGCGCTATATATATACAGGGACTAACTGAGTTATGTCCCTAATAGCTGCTTTTCAATAAAATATATATATATATATATATATATATATACTGCCAAATTTAATGCCCCCCCTCTCTTTTCCCTCTTACTGGTACTGTAGATTGCAGGGAAGAGCCAGGGAGCTTCCTTCCAGCGGAGCTGTGAGGGAAAAATGGCGCCAGTGTGCTGAGGAGATAGGCTCCGCCCCTTTTTCGCGGCCTATTCTCCCGCTTTTTATGGAATTCTGGCAGGGGTATTTACCTCATATATAGCCCCTGGGGCTATATATTGAGGTATTTTAGCCAGCCAAGGTGTTTTTATTGCTGCCTCAGGGCGCCCCCCCCCCAGCGCCCTGCACCCTCAGTGACAGGAGTGTGAAGTGTGTGAGAGGAGCAATGGCGCACAGCTGCAGTGCTGTGCGCTACCTTGGTGAAGACAGAGTCTTCATGCCGCCGATTTTCCGGACCATCTTCTTGCTTCTGGCTCTGTAAGGGGGACGGCGGCGCGGCTCCGGGACCGAACATCAAGGCTGGGCCTGCAGTCGATCCCTCTGGAGCTAATGGTGTCCAGTAGCCTAAGAAGCCCAATCCGGCTGCAAGCAGGCGAGTTCGCTTCTTCTCCCCTTAGTCCCTCGCTGCAGTGAGCCTGTTGCCAGCAGGTCTCACTGAAAATAAAAAAAATCTAAGACTATTACTTTCTAAGAGCTCAGGAGAGCCCCTAGTGTGCACCCAACCTCGGCCGGGCACGAAATCTAACTGAGGCTTGGAGGAGGGTCATAGTGGGAGGAGCCAGTGCACACCAGGTAGTCTAAGATCTTTCTAGAGTGCCCAGCCTCCTTCGGAGCCCGCTATTCCCCATGGTCCTTACGGAGTTCCCAGCATCCACTAGGACGTCAGAGAAAATGGCATTTCTGTGCATGCGTATGCATCGCAATGCACACGTGCAACGTACGGGTACAAAGTCCTTTGTGGTTTTGCACAGGTTTTAGCGACGTTTTCATTCGCACTGGCGGCCGCAAGAAGATTGACAGGAAAGGGGCATTTCTGGGTATCAACTGACCGTTTTCAGGGAGTGCTTAGAAAAACGCAGGCATGCCAGGGAAAACGCAGGTGTGGCTGGGCGAACGCTGGGCGGGTGTGTGACGTCAAAATCCAACCCTCCAACGTTAGAATCAACGCACACGAAGAGTAACTACAGGGCTGGTCTTGCTTTGCACAAAATGTTTTTGCAGGCGCTCTGCTGCACAGGTGTTCGCACTTCTGCAAAGCGAAAATACACTACCCGGTGGGCAGCGACAATGCTTTTACACGGCTGCTAAAAACTGCTAGCGAGCGAACTGCTCGGAATGACCCCCAGTGTGTGCTTCCACTACACAGCTTCGTTTCACAAGTGGTGTCAGTGCATGGGTTGCTAAGGAAAGTCTGTTTCCGCTTTCCAACCCACAAATAAGCCAAAATGGGGAAAATACTGAAAATGCTCACGATCGGGCAGCAGTTTTAGCAGGTGCTGATTTGTATAGAGCAAAAGAATTGCAGCATGAACGTCTGCTACTGCAGTGCCAGCAACAACAGCCTTTGGTTTGCGTGAGGCGCCAGCCACTTTCCAATGTGTGATGAACAAGGTACTAAAACCCCATACAGCCTTTGCGGCAGCCTATCTAGACAATATAGTTATACACTCACAAGAGTGGGAATCACATCTTCCTAAGGTTGAGGCAGCAATGGCTTCATTGAGGGCCACAGGTTTCACGGCTAACCCTAAGAAATGTGCAGTGGCCCTAAGAGAAGTTAAGTATTTGGGTGATGTAGTTGGACAGTGTCAGGAGAAAACTCAAATAGGAAAAGTTTAAACTGTTAAAAATTGGTCAAAACCTAAGACTTAGGGCGGGATTTACTATAAGCCATCGCCGCCTTTCGCCGCCTACCGCAGCGATACTAATCGCATATGTACTAACATATGCGATTAGTATCGCAATGCGGTATAGGAGGCCCCCCGCGATGATGTCTGCCGGGGTCGGCGGGGGTCTCTGTCACCTCTCAGACTCGGGAGGTGACGTGTGCAGGGAGTCCCCGGGCTCCTCCTCCTCCCCCCTGCAGCCGGAAGGAGACAAGGCTGTGATGCGGGGGAGAAGGAGGAGGGGGGCCGCACCAGCAGCAGCTCAGGTATGCCGGGGGGGAAGGGGGGTCGTCGTGAGCGGCGCGGGGCGGCGGCGGGATGCGGCATGGGGTGGCGGCGGCGGTAAGAATCCCATAGGCTTCTATAGGGTATCGCCAGAAAAAGATGGCGATACCCTATGAGGCGAAAACGCGGCGGTCGGGAGTTAGTACATATGAAAATGCGGTAAAACGGGGTTTTTACTGCATTTTCCCTTTAGTAAATCCCGCCCCAAGTCACTTGAGAACCTTCCTAGACTTGGTAGGTTACTATACGTGGTTTATCAGTCACTTTGAAACTAGAGTGGTTCCATTAATGGACTCGTTAAAAAAAAGCTGTCCCGATCGGCTGGAGCAGACCAGCCTTGCTGAAACAGCGTGGCAGATCTTTGTCTGGCTCTTTGTAGCTTTTCGGTCCTACAGGCACCCGATGTTGCCCACAGATTCTTCCTAAAGACAGACGCCTCTGATGTTGGCTTAGGTGCTCCTGTCCCAGGAAAATCTCAGACGTTGCTGCTGAGGGAACAGAAATATGCTACGTACAATCGAGAGGAAGTGCCTGGCAGGTTGGTACTATTTGCTGGGGAGCGAATTATCCTTAATAACGGACCATGCACCTTTACAATGGATGCAGAGAAAGTGGGAGGTAAACGCCAAGATTACCAGGTGGTTCTTGGTGTTACAACCTTTTCAGTTTACAGTAGAGCATATGTCTAGGATCTAACACAAAAATGCAGATGCCCAGTCCTAGAAATTTGCACTTCTTGTGATGTCCGCGTCACCTGACTTGTTGACGCTAGGGGGAGGCATTTGTGGCAATAGGAGCAGTGTACAAAAGAGGAGGAATAAAGGGTATTTAACTGTTAAGCTCAGGGAACTCATGCATTTGGAGGATAGAAAATGTGCATCTTACCTGCTTGATTGTCTTCAGTGCATTTTCTCGCCTACAGCCTGGTGCAGCTGAAGGCATGTGGCTGATCAAACAGAGTAGCTGTGATGAACTCACTTAAGAAGGCAAGATGGGGGTGTTATTTGCCTGTTAGTCTGGGAGGAGAGGAGGAGTCTAAGGTATAAAAAGACTGTCTGGGGCATTTATTTGTATGACTGACGCTGGAAAAGCTGGCCGGTGGCTAAAGAGAAGTTCTCTGTTAGATAGTGATAGGGCCGTTTGGGACATCTCTGTGTGAAACTGAGAACGTTTTAACATGATTTGTATATTAGTTACTGGTCTGCGGTCATCCTAACTAAATAAACCATAATGCACGAGTCAGTATGTGCTTCCACTACACAGCTTTGTTTCGCAATACCTATTAGGTATGTACATTTTACACAGTGCTATTTCTCTTGTTTGGATGCTGCAAGCAGTGCAGTTGTGGTGATGTGCCCCAGCAGTGCAGTGCTATGCAGAGCAGTGGGTTGAGAGTGCTGGACACGCCCCCACAGTGATGTGAACAAGGTGCCATGAGGCTCCACCCATTACCTTGAGGCTCCACCCCTTTTCTGGCGCATGCACGTCTTCAGCGCAAGCACTGTCCTAAGTACCAGACCTTCAAAGTTGGGAGGTACGATATACAGATTGAGACTCCCATACTTGTATGTATCTTTGCCCGACATATTTAAAATGCATGTCGTTGTTCTCTGGGTCATCCCATTGGGCATGCAGCACACCCAACTGGTCAGCACAGGGAACGACCCGTGGGAACGGGTACACACTGAGCGATGTGGCCAATATATCGTTCTGATCTGCCTCAGAACTCTATATCATCCGATGAATCACCTACAGTAGTGTGTACACGGAATTAAACAGTGCTGGGAAAACTGCGGCTCTATGGTGTGTTTATTTTAAGAAAGGAAAATAAGAATTTACTTACCGATAATTCTATTTCTCGTAGTCCGTAGTGGATGCTGGGAACTCCGTAAGGACCATGGGGATTAGCGGCTCCGCAGGAGACTGGGCACAAAAAAGAAAGCTTTAGGACTACCTGGTGTGCACTGGCTCCTCCCCCTATGACCCTCCTCCAAGCCTCAGTTAGGATACTGTGCCCGGACGAGCGTACACAATAAGGAAGGATTTTGAATACCAGCCACACCAATCACACCATATTACTTGTGATCTGAACCCAGTTAACAGCATGATAACAGAGGAGCCTCTGAATAGATGGCTCACAACAAGAACCCGATTAGTTAACAATAACTATGTACAAGTATTGCAGACAATCCGCACTTGGGATGGGCGCCCAGCATCCACTACGGACTACGAGAAATAGAATTATCGGTAAGTAAATTCTTATTTTCTCTGACGTCCTAGTGGATGCTGGGAACTCCATAAGGACCATGGGGATTATACCAAATCTCCCAAACGGGCGGGAGAGTGCGGATGACTCTGCAGCACCGAATGAGAGAACTCCAGGTCCTCCTCAGCCAGGGTATCAAATTCATAGAATTTCGCAAACGTGTTTGCCCCTGACCAAGTAGCTGCTCGGCAAAGTTGTAAAGCCGAGACCCCTCGGGCAGCCGCCCAAGATGAGCCCACCGTCCTTGTGGAATGGGCTTTTATTGATATAGGCTGCGGTAATCCTACCGCAGAATGCGCCAGCTGAATAGTGCTACAAATCCAGCGCGCAATAGACTGCTTAGAAGCAGGAGCACCCAGCTTGTTGGGTGCCATCAGGATAAACAGCGAGTCAGTTTTCCTGACTCCAGCCGTCCTGGAAAAATAAAATTTTCAGGGCCCTGACTACGTCCAGCAACTTGGAATCCTCCAAGTCCCCAGTAGCCGCAGGCACCACAATAGGTTGGTTCAAGTGAAAACCTGAGACCACCTTCGGGAGAAACTGAGGACGAGTCCTCAACTCTGCCCTATCCATATAGAAAATCAGATAAGGCCTTTTACATGACAAAGCCGCCAATTCTGATACACGCCTGGCCAAGGCCAACAGCATGACCACTTTCCACGGGAGATACTTTAGCTCCATGGTTTTAAGTGGCTCTACCCATGCGACTTTAGGAAATCCAACACCACGTTGAGATCCAAAAAGTGCCACAGGAGGCACAAAAAGGAGGCTGAATATGTAGTACTCCTTTAACCAAAGTCTGAACTTCAGGCAGTGAAGCCAGTTCTTTCTGGAAGAAATTCGACAGAGCCGAAATCTGGACCTTGATGGACCCCAATTTGAGGCCCAAACGTCACCCCTGCTTGCAGGAAGTGCAGGAATCGACATAGTTGAAATTCCTCCGTCGGGGCCTTCATGGCCTCCCACCAAGCAACAAATCTTCGCCAAACGCGGCGATAATGTCTTGCGGTGACATCCTTCCTGGCTATGATCAGGGTAGGGATGACTTCCTTCGGAATACCCTTTTCCTTTAGGATCCGGTGTTCTACCGCCATGCCGTCAAACGCAGCCGCGGTAAGTCTTGGAACAGACAGGGTCCCTGCTGCAGCAGGTCTTGTCTGAGCGGCAGAGGCCAAGGGTCCTCTGCCAGCATCTCTTGAAGTTCCGGGTACCAAGCTCTTCATGGCCAATCCGGAACCCCGAGTATGGTTTTCACTCCTCGCCTTCTTATTATTCTCAGTACCTTGGGTATGAGAGGTAGAGGAGGAGACACATAAACCGACTGGTACACCCATGGTGTCACTAGAGCGTCCCCAGCGATCGCCTGAGGGTCCCTTGACCTGGCGCCATATCTTTTCAACTTCTTGTTGAGGCGGGACGTCATCATGTCCACCCGTGGTCATTCCCAACGGTTTACCCGCATTTGGAAAACTTCTGGATGAAGTCCCCATTCTCCTGGGTGTAGGTCGCCCATCTGAGAATCCTTGTGGCTTCTGCCATCGCCATCCTGCTTCTTGTGCCGCCCTGTCTGTTTACATGGGCGACCGCCGTGATGTCGTCTGATTGGATCAGTACCGGCTGGTTCTGAAGCAGGGGCCTTGCTTGGCTTAGGGTATTGTAAATGGCCCTTAGCTGCAGAATATTTATGTGAAGCGAAATCTCCTTGGAAATTTCTTCCCTGTGTGACTGCACCCCAGCCCCGAAGGCTGGCATCCGTGGTCACCAGGACCCAGTCCTGTATTCCGAATCTGCGGCCCTCTAGTAGATGAGCCCTCTGCAGCCACCACAGCAGCTACACCCTGTTTCTTGCTGACAGGGTTATCTGCTGTTGTATCTGTAGATGGGACCCGGACCATTAGTCCCACAGGTCCCACTGGAACGTCCTTGCGTGGAGTCTTCCGAATGGAATTATGCTTCGTACGAAGCTACCATTTTTCCCAGGACTCGTGTGCATTGATGTACCGACACCTGTCCTGGTTTTAGGATGTCTCTGACTAGAGATGACAACTCCTCTGCTTTTTCCACTGGAAGAAACACTCTTTTCTGGTCTGCGTTCAGAAACATTCCCAGGAACAGAAGACGTGTCGTCGGGACCAGCTGTGACTTTGGAATATTGAGAATCCAGTCGTGCTGTTGTAGCACTTCTGCTACCCCCACTACCAACTGTTCTTTGGACCTCGCCTTTATCAGGAGATCGTCCAAGTACGGGAAAATAAAAACTTTCTTCTTGCGAAGGAGTATCGTCACTTCGGCCATTACCTAGGTAAAGACCTTCGGTGCCGTGGACAACTCCAACGGCCGCGTCTGGAACTGATAGTGACAGTCCTGTACCACATATCTGAGGTACTCCTGGTGAGGGGGGTAAATGGGGACATGCAGGTACGCATCCTTGATGTCCAGGGAGACCCTGTAATCCCCCTCGTCCAGGCTCGTAATAACCGCCCTGAGCGATTCCATCTTGAACTTGAATCTTCTGATATAAAAGTTTAAGTATTTTAATTTCAAGATGGGTCTCACCGAACCGTTTCGGTACCACAACCACTGTGGAATAGTAACCCCTTCCTTGCTGAAGGAGGGGTACCTTGACAATCACTTGTTGTGATTATAGTGTTGAATATCCACCAACACCGTCTCCCTGGCAGAGGGAGGTGCCGGTAAGGCAGATTTTAGGAAACGGCGGGGGGAAGAACGTCTCGAACTCCAGCCTGTACCCCTGAGATCCTGCTTGAAGGACCCAGGGATCCATGTGAGAGAGCCCACTGTCCGCTGAAATATCTGAGACGGGCCCCCACCGTACCCGGGTCCGCCTGAGCAGCCCCAGCACCATGCTGTGGACCTACCGGACGCAGGGAGGACTTCTGCTCTTGGGAACTAGCTGTGTGTTGCAGCTTTTTTCCTCTACCTTTGCCTCTCGGCAGAAAGGATGAGCCTCTAGCCCTCTTGCCTTTCTGGGGCCGAAAGGACTGTACTTGATGATACGGTGCTTTCCTTTGTTGTGGGGTAGCCTGTGGCAAAAAAATCGATTTCCCAGCAGTAGCTGTGGAAACGAGGTCTGAAAAACTATCCCCAAACAGTTTTACCCCCTTATAGGGCAACTTCCATGTGCCGATTCGAGTCGGCATCGCCTGACCATTGTCAAGTCCATAACCCCCGTCTGGCGGCAATGGACCTAGCGCTTATTTTTGATGCCAGCCGGCAAATATCCCTCTGAGCATCACGCATGTATAAGACCACGCCTTTTATATGCTCTATTTTCAGCAAAATATTGTCCCTATCCATAGTTATTTTCCGACAGGGAATCTGACCACGCAGCGGGAGCACTGCACATCCATGCCGAAGCAACGGCTGGTCGCAATATAATGCCCTAGTGTGTGACCATATCTTATAGGATAAACTCCTGCTTTCTATCAGCAGGTTCCTTCACGGCGGCCATATCCGGAGACGGTAGTGCCACCTTTTCTGATAAGCGTGTAAGCGCTGTATCTACCCTATGGGGTGTTTCCCCGCATGACCTATCCTCTGGCGGGAAAGGGTACGCTGCCAATAACCGTTGTAGAAATTATCAATTTCTTACCGGGGGAAGACCACTCTTCCTCACACACCTCATTTAATTTCTCAGATACTACCGGTAATAGTTTTCTCTCACCAAACACAATACCCTTTTATGTGGTACCTGGGGTATAATCATAAATGTGTAATACATTTTTCATTGCCTCAATCCTGTAACGGGTGGACCTATTTGGAGGGTACACCAGTCTCATCGATGTCGACACTGGAGTCAGTATCCGTGTCGACATCTGTGTCTGTTATTTGAGGTAGCGGGCGAATTTAAAGCCCCCCATGACATTTGAGACGCTGGAACAGGCACAAGCTGAGTAGCCGGCTGTTCCGTGTCGTCGACCTTTTATGTAAAGAGTTGACACTTTCACATAATCCTTCCATAAGTTCAACCACCCCGGTGACAACATATTTACAGGCATTCGCTCCGCCTCCACCTCATTATCCTCCACATACCTGTCGACACAGCCGTACCGACACACAGCACACACACAGGGAATGCTCTGATAGAGGACAGGACCCCACAAAGCCCTTTGGGGAGACAGAGGGAGAGTATGCCAGCACACACCAGGGCGCTATATATCACAGGGATAGCACCTATAAAAAAGTGTTTTCCCTTATAGCTGCATATATTTGTATACTGCGCCTAAATTGTGCCCCCCCTCTCTTTTTAACCCTTTCTGTAGTGTATTAACTGCAGGGGAGAGCCAGGGAGCTTCCCTCCAACGGAGCTGTGAGGGAAAATGGCGCCAGTGTGCTGAGGAGATAGGCTCCGCCCCCTTCTCGGCGGACTTTTCTCCCGCTTTTTTCTGGAATCTGGCAGGGGTTAATATACATCCATATAGCCCTGGGGGTTATATGTGATGTATTTTTGCCAGCCAAGGTGTTTATATTGCTGCTCAGGGCGCCCCCCCCCCCCAGCGCCTTGCACCCATCAGTGACCGGAGTGTGTGGTGTGCATGAGGAGCAATGGCGCACAGCTGCAGTGCTGTGCGCTACCTTGGTGAAGACTGATGTCTTCTGCCGCCGATTTTCCGGACCTCTTCTTGCTTCTGGCTCTGTAAGGGGGCCGGCGGCGCGGCTCTGGGACCGGACTCCGAGGCTGGGCCTGTGTTCGGTCCCTCTGGAGCTAATGGTGTCCAGTAGCCTAAGAAGCCCAAGCTGGCTGCAAGCAGGCAGGTTCGCTTCTTCTCCCCTTAGTCCCTCGATGCAGTGAGCCTGTTGCCAGCAGGTCTCACTGAAAATAAAAAACCTAAAACTAACTTTTTCTAAGAAGCTCAGGAGAGCCCCCTAGATTGCACCCAGCTCGGTCGGGCACAAAAATCTAACTGAGGCTTGGAGGAGGGTCATAGGGGGAGGAGCCAGTGCACACCAGGTAGTCCTAAAGCTTTCTTTTTTGTGCCCAGTCTCCTGCGGAGCCGCTAATCCCCATGGTCCTTACGGAGTTCCCAGCATCCACTAGGACGTCAGAGAAAAGTAAATATTACATGACATATGTTGTTTGTGCGCTTCTGTATGTGAAAACCATAATTAACCACGCTGGGTGTATCTAAGCATATTATCTTATGGTGTATCTTAAGGTATGTGCAACTCAAAATACAGTCTGGATAACATAGCAGACACATTTTCCGCGTATTTTCGCAGCACATCTTAACCTCCGACTCTAATTAGGTCTTAAGTGCTTCAACTTTCCTCTCCCATTTAATACTATTAGAAGAACATTTTAAAATTTGGTTTGTGGGACAAGATCGCCATCTACTGGTTAAACCAAAAACCTATACTGAAATCAATAAAAATGTACATTGGGGGTGATTCAGACCTGATTAACTGCGCATGCGCAACTGCAAACAACAACAGGCATCGCCGGTCAATGACAGGCTAGGCGAAAATTCTAATCACACAGCCATTCGTATGCTGATGGACAGGACGAGGACGTTTGTGGGTGGTAACTGACCGTTTTCAGGAAGTGTCAGGGAAAACGCAGGCGTTCCCAAGTGTTTTCAGGGAGGATGTGTGACGTCAGCTCCGGCTCCGATCAGCCTGTTCTGATCGCACTGGAGTAGTAAGTCCTGGGCTGCGCACACACTGCACACACTGGTAAATACCATTCACTGGTGAGTGAGGTGTGAACGGATTTGCAGCTGTCCGCTGACTGAGGGATTTTTTAGCAGCACGGCGTACACGCGATCGCACACTTGTACGGCGAATATACATTCCCCTTGGGCGGCGACTATCTGATCGCAGGGCTACAATTTTAGCAGCCTAGCGATCAGGTCTGAATTAATGTTTCAATGGCTAATGATTATCTCCACTTTATCTACCTACAGCTTTGATTAAGCTTCCCTTGATTCTGAAGATTTATATGAGCTGCTTCAGGTCTGTCACTGCCTACACCCTTGATCACCTTGACGCAAGTAATGTGGAGGTGCAGGACATAATTCTGGAAAAAAAAGAACTCAAATAAATGGACGTCACGCAAAAAGTATTGAGGTGGTACTTGATCCATCCTGCTGCTTGTTAAATAGGCTCCTCCATACAAAAGGATGCTACAGTATCACTCTTGAAAGGGGTAAAGTTACTAAGATGGAAGCAGGGGTGTAGCGAGGGTGGCTCCGGTGAAGCGCGAGCTCCGGGTGCCGGAAAAGATAAAGGGCGCACCGTAGTCTGCCCCCCCCATCTCTCCACCTGCTATACCATGGGTGAAGGAACAGTCAGCCATAGAGGAGGAGGAGGAGAAGAAGCAAGGGGGTGCACACTGACTTAACTCAGATACTAGGTAGGGAACAGGGCAGGCCAGAGGCGACAGTAGGAGACACGGACAGCCAGCACATACCAGAGCTCTGCCGTCCTCTTTATATGTTTCACTGTTGCTTGTAGCTGTGCAGCGGGATTACTTCTGTCCTGCTACACCACTCTCTGCCCCAGCACTTCTTTCTGTCCCAGCTACTGCTGCAGCACATCTCTTTCCCAGCACCTCTTTCTGCTCTGGCTGCTACAGCATCTCTCTCTACATTAATTCTGCAGCACCTCTCCCTGCCCCAGCTGCTGCTGCTGCAGCACCTCTCTATGCACTAGAAGCTGCAGAGTAACATGTATAAGCGGTTCTACTGTGGCATAACGTATATATGCGACCACTGTGGTGTGATGTGTATAAACGGCTCTACTGTGGCATAACATGTATAAGCAGCTTTACTGTGTTGTATAACCTGTATAAGGGCATAAAGTGTAAAAGGGGTACTACTGTGTAGTATAATGTGAATAACGGACAATACTGTGTGGTGTGATCTGAATTGGTACTATTCTGTGGCCACTCCCATTTCCCATGAAGCCACGCCCCTATACTTTTATTGCACGCCTTAGGCATGTAACATACACCCAATCCAGTACAGGAGAGGGGGCGCCAAAACATTCCCTTGCTCTGGGCTCCATGGAACCTAGCTACACCTCTGGATGGGAGTTATATTTATGATGGGATGTTGCCCATAGCAACCAATCAGATCCCAGGTATTATCTTCTAGAAGGTGCTAGATAAATGAGAAGTAGAATGATTGCTTGCTATGGGCAATATACCATCTTAAATAGAACTCCCATCTTAGTAAATTTACCCACTAGAATCTTTCCACCACTGGGGGTAACTACTTGATAAATATATTGCTAAATCACAACTGTAAACTTACCCAAAACTGTGTAATATGTATCTATCTCCTACCATGAGCACTGATCTTTGAAGAATATAATGTAGCATCAGCTCACATGCATTGGAGGTATTGGGTATGGAATCCCGGTGGCCGGGATCCCGGAGGTCAGTATACCGACACCAGGATCCCAACCGGCAAAATGCCGGCAGTGGGGCAAGCTCTAGAAAGACCCTTGCGTGATCGCTGCGCTCGCCACAGGTTCTATTCCCACTCAACCGCGAGTGGGAATAGCCCTGGTGCAGCTATCGGCATTCTCTGCGGTCAGGATCCTGGCATCGGTATTCTGACTGCCGGAATCCCAACCGCCGGGATAGTAACTACAACCCGTATTGGAGGAATAGTAGGTTTACATGAAACTGATAATGTATGTTTCTTATCCACCTGAGGCTTTGTCTTCTTGATAGCATAGGGGTTGGCTGAGAGAAACCCCTGTAGCCCACAGCAGAGATTCCCAAACGTGATCCTCAAGGCCCCCGAATGGTCCTGGTTTTAGGTATATCCACGGCTCAACACAGATGGTTAAATCAAATTGACTGAGGTACTAATTAAGTTACCTGTGACGAACCATGGACGTACTTAAAACCGAGACCGTTAGGGTGCCTTGAGGATCGCATTTAGAGAACCTCTGACCTAATGTGTCGCTGAGGTGGACAGTATTATTCTCTTGCGTCCCAATAAACCAACACAGGAACACTAAAATGTAATAATGAGTGCACTCTGGGCCTAATTCAGCATGGATCGTAGCTGTGCGAAAAATTGCACATCTACGATTCATTACACTGACATGCGGGGGGCCGCCCAGCACAGGGCAAGTCCACCCCACATGCCAGATCCAGCCCCCCTCACACATGCGAAAGCATCACATGGCGGCGATGCTTTCGCATGTTTAGTGTAGCACCAGCGGTGTTTTTACAGAGCAGGAGGCCCGTGTGCAGCTCCGGGTGGGCCCCCTCCTCTGAACGGCGCTGTAGACTCCGGCATTGTGCCGAGTCTACTGCTCATGTGCAGGTCTCCGGAAACATGGCTCCCGCCATGATTCGGAGATCAATTTGGCTACCGCGCATGCGCGGCGGACATTTTTGCATTGTTTTTCACCGTGATCGCTGCGCCCGCCGCTGGACTCCGGTAAGGTAAGTATTTAAATGGGTGCAGTGTGTGCGGTGTGGGCCCCCCCTGGACCCAGGGGCCCGTGTGCACCACACACATTGCACCCATTATAGAAACACCAATGGGTAGCCCTCTGCCTATGCAGCCTAGCTGCGAAGGCAGGCGGCTACCCGTCATGTTTTGGGTCGCAGCGGCTGTATGTGATGTCACACAGCCCGGCGGCCCTCCCCACAAACGGTCCGGACACTCCTGCATTTTCCGCACCGCGACCACCCTAACACCGCCGTGATGCCCCTTAAATGCCACTCACAGAGCATCAGCATGCGATGCTGAATTAGGCCCTTTATGTGGTGCAGAGGGGCTTCTGGGTCCAGGGAGGCCCACACCACACCCCCTCACCCATTCACCATACTGTATCAATGCAGCAGGCATCACTGGAAAAATGGCACATGCGCCATGTTTCTGGAGATCGGTGCATGTGCAGTACCGTGCACCCACATGAAAGGGGAGCCCGCGGTACTTCAGAGTCCTTCTGCATGCCGTAGGCGCACATCGTGAAAATGGAAAGTGGCTTCACAGAGGGTGCATGGCTTCATGAAAGGGGTGTGGTTTCACGTCCCGACCCCTTTTTTTCGTCACTCCGGGGGTACCCGGGTACCCTTACCATCGCTTTTTGTCTTTAGGTGTGCCTTTCTCAGAAGACCATTAGTGGTACGGAGTAACCCCGCTTATTTGTTCATCATGAGGCTTGCAACTTAGCGACAGCTGGTAGGTCGGGTGGTCAAGCCTCCTGACGGCGCAGTATACGTAAAGTTAAAGGAACTTTGACTTACCTTTTCTACAACTCTATGGGACAGGTCTGGCGTTTTGTCCCTCTGCTTGCTCTGTCTTGTGTGAAGGCTCCCCAAACTATGAGGGAAGCATCTGAGGAGATTATAATGATTGGTGGAGGATTCAGGAGAAGTCTGGGAGGAGGCAAATGAAGAGTCATCCAGGTCTCTATCTCTTTGCAAACAGGAGAGGCCAGACAGATTTTTTTTTCCAACCAAGAAAGACCTTTTCTGAGTCAGGTCCCCAGTAGGAACTGAGACTGCCTACATAAAAGAGGAACCTGAATAAACCCCAGACCCAGGGCTCTCATTTTAAGCTTGGGCTTACCCCTTAGATATAATCTTTAAAATTCACCTGTCTGTGGTATTCTGCCTGCAGATTGATATTGCTTGGGAGAGGCCAAGGTGGGAAGTTACCTGGAAATTACTTACTGTAACTTCTGTCTCTCTTGTAGGGGTTCTTGATGGAGGACACCAGGGCAGCCATCAGTGGAGGACTGCGGGGACTGCTTTCCCAGGGCCCTTACAATGAGAGGGGCCCACCCCTGGCTCCTACCAACAATACCTGGAGAGCTGCACCAGATGTGTACAACAACAGAGAGCTGATGCACAGGGGAAGCTTAAATCAAGCCTTCCCTGTGCATCAGCTCTCTGTGAATCGTTCCTGCAGGTCCGTAATGCCCCACCCATATGTATCTTCACGATGTATGACATCACATAGGGGTGGAGAACAATCTTTTTTTGAGGGGAGGGGGGCCCTGTCTATTTTTCCAGTCCTGGGCCCCACAATTTCTGATGGCAGCCCTGGAGGACACTGTTGCAATCCGTGTCCTGTAGGAACCTCCTCTTGAGCCTCTGGTGGCGCCTCTGTGTTCTCAGGTCGAACCACTGGCTGTCATGGATCAACCCTCTTAGGAAAAGAGCCTTTTCAAGGATTGGGGACCCCTAAGATCTGAATAGGATTTCCGGGCTTTATAATGGATCTTAAACAGGTCTGCATCTATCAGGTCAGGGAAATCTACAGGTCTAGGGGCTAGGTTAGTTAAACCTGCTCCAGCAATTCAGTGGTTCTACGTGTGTTTGATAGGAAATCAAAGGTTTGGCCAATCATTAAAGTGACTATGCTTATGGCTTTAAGGAGAGTGTTCCTGTGAGGTTACTAAGGAGTCTAAGGAACCGCTAAACTCTCCTTCTTTTTCGGCCTTGTCTAGGACAAATAGGAGAGGGATCTGCTACATCAGAAACTTGAAACTGTATCTTCCTGAGAAGTTTATTTATAGTGTCACTCTGGGCCCTATTCCCAATGAGGGCACTAAGAGCCAGATCAACCTCCGGGGCAAGAGGTCAGGGTTATCTGGTATTTACTTGTTTAGAGTGTTTTACCACTCCAACTCCTGGCGCAAATAATTGTGAATACATTAATTATACATCAGCTGCATACACTGGGGGTTGGCAAATTCCCCCCAAAAAATAGAAACAAGAAAATATAAAAAAATGTGTATTGCGCTTGATGTATAAATGTTTGTATTTAAGTTATCAAAAGTATATACACAGGTGTCTGCTTGTACCAAATTCAGCACACATGGAACTTGCTAATATATTTAAATAAAAATAAATTTATTAACACATAGACATTAACTACTAAAACCAATATATGAGCTCAGGCACACTGATAGAACGTTCAATATTCATTGCCACTTTGTAGTTGAAATAGAGACAATGTAGCTTGTGTAATACCACACAGACCCGTCTGGTCTATTGAATAAATAAACAGATTGCAACAGTTGCTACAGCCTTTGATGAAAAATTGTAACTCCAGTCCTCTATGCTACTGGCGTCCCAGTGCAGAGGAATGCTGCTGGTTATAATTACCCGACCTGCGGGAGTGTTCAGTCTTGCAGCACAAGAGTCACGGAGGTGTCTTCACAGCGTCCGCCGCCGGCACTATCACGGTGCAGATGTCACTGTCCTGGCGGGCGGATACGGACGCTCCGGAGGTTTGCTAACCTGGCGTACCGGTGTAGGAGCTCCACAGGCTGGTCCAAAGTTAACCGCTAAGTGCGGATTCAGCAGTCGGCAATCTGTCAGTGTGCAAAACTGAGCGAGGGGATGACGTCAACGCGTTTCGTCCCGTCACAGCTCGGGACTTCCTCAAGACGAGGTTTTAGTAGTTAATGTCTATGTGTTAATAAATTTATTTTTATTTAAATATATTAGCAAGTTCCATGTGTGCTGAATTTGGTACAAGCAGACACCTGTGTATATACTTTTGATAACTTAAATACAAACATTTATACATCAAGGGTTATCTGGTATACTGGTATGATTATGTAGAACCATCTCATCCTCTTTCATGAGAGTGGTTCAAAATGCTAATTGGACAAACTGGTTTACCTCTGAGTGTTCATCTAGTGCCCATTTATTTGATAGTGTTCTATCTGCCAATGCCATTACGTCCATCCACAGGTCACTATGGTCTCCAAATTTAGAGGATGCAGACATCCTAGTGATCTCCTCAGATTTCCAATCCACAGAGAGAAAGTCAGATTCGCTGTACTTTTAAGAGTGAGGTACAGAACGCCATATGCTGGACACTTTGTGGAAGTGGGTCAGTGAGTGCTGCTGGTCAGAGGCAAAATATTTGTGCCACCTGTGGGCAGGAGATGGTGGTTTCCTACACACCACGGAGGTATTCCAGCTATGGGCAATACCAGGATATGAGGGCATCTCTGTGAGAAACATTGTCCATATGTTTTACCTTATTTTTAGTAAATGAAGGAGGAGAGTGCAACTGGCTGCGGGGGGGGGGGGGGGGGGGGGGGCACTTCAGTCTCTGAGCTGTTCCTGCCAGACCTGTTCCATAGAGTTGTTGGAAAGGTAAGGCAACTTTACATATCCTGCACCATCAGGAGGCTTGACCACCTGACCTACCAGCTGTCGCTAAGTTGCAAGCCTCATGATGAACAAATAAGCAAGGTTACTCCTTACCACTAATGGTCTTCTGAGAAAGGCACACCTAAAGACAAAAAGTGACGGTAAAGGTGCCCGGGTACCCCCGTAGTGACTAAAAAAAGGGGTTGGCACGTGAAACCACACCCCTTTCATGAAGCCATGCCCCCTCTGTGAAGCCACTTTCCATTTTCACGATGTGCACCTACAACATGGCGTCTGTACCATGTTCCCAGTACTTTCTGTAATGTGAAATGCACAGATCTATGGGAAAATGGCGGCTGTACCATCTTCCAGGTGAATTGTGCAGCGCCAATGTTGGTTACCAGAGCGGTAAGTAAAATGATAGAAGATGACTGGTATGCTATGGGCAACTTCTCTGCTTCTTCACTCTTTTCACTCCTTGACACATCACCCCCTAAGCTCCTGAAAATTGGTGACAGCGCAGAATAAAAGCAAGGGCTCTACCACTGTGCTAGAGTCCTCACTACCTTGTGCGCAGGCGTTATATTCTCAAAGGGAAGGGCTTACATGAAAAACACTTACACACGGGCCTTCTACTTCTTGAAACACCCCTGTCTTAAAGTGCACTCTGTGGTGTCAAAGTAGGCAGAAACTTGGCACCATGCGACTAAGCACTGCCATCACTGCATCCATTTTGGCACTTGCTTTGCATGCAGTGGGCTCTCATCTCTAACTGTTATCTGATACCGCTTATCCTGGAGTCAGTATTAATCCGGTTTATCCCAGTGATCTTGCTTAAACCACAATGACATCTTATAGAATGGCTTTATGTGCAATTTGCAGCAACGTGGAGGGTAAGTACTACTGACCGGAGTAAATATTTTACTAAAGACTCAGTAGGGGACACACAATAAGTACAATTTAGGTAGGGACTTATCTGTACCACTAATCTGTAGTTAATAAGTAACAAGTGTTAGTAAATATATGCAAACATGGCGATAATGAAAATTGCAGTCACATAACTTCAAGGACTTCAAAGGGCGACTTACTAAATAGTTTCATTCTTTTGGAATCATTTCAGTTGTGAAACAATAGGGGGCTTTTGTCCAGCCTTTGGTGCTGTAATAATCCCTGGGCCTGGTGCAAAATTTACAATAACGCAAATAGTCCCTACTGTACAGTCCCACAAAGCCAGGGACGCTGACAGCTTTGCCAGGCCCTGCTACATGGTGGGGGTATGGCCAATGCAGGGCAGGTGTGGCCAGATCCCCTACTTATAAAATGTCAAAAATAACTTACATGCAGCCGCACGCGCCACTTTGGGGGTGCCAAGTTCTGATCCGGTGGGTGATGGGCTGTGGCGTGTGTGGGTGTGATCGCTCCCCCATGCAGGAAGAGAAAGGACTGATTGACTTCTGCTGCAGCTGCCTCTCTCCCAAGCCCAGCACACAGCAGCGCAACTGTCTGCAGCAGTCAGTCAGTTCTCTCTCTCCCTGCACTGCGTCTCTCTGCAACGGGGAAGGGGGAGGGGGGAGCGGGACCCGGACCCTCCAACAAGCTCTGGCCCGGGTAAAGCGTATCCCCCTCTTGGTGCCACTGCACAAAGCTACAACAACTTCTGTATCGCTGTTTGTGTCAATTGTCCTTAATTAACAAGCCAGATTTGCTCTTATACTCTCTAGGTTTAATATATCAGCAGCTGCTCATCCAATCACAATGGGCCAATCATAACAATGATGGTTTGTAAATGCAATGTAGCATACAACCCCATTGAAATGATTGGCCATAGTAAGGGATGACATACATTGACATGAATGGGAAAAATACAGCTTTATTCTGGATAAATTGTATATGTTAACTGTTAGTAGATAATATGTACATGTATGTGTTGGAAATATGTGTGTACAGGTTTGATGATGTGGCAGAGTTTTGGTACATACCAGCGCAGTGTTACTTAGCAGTGGAACAGCAGTTTTGGAAGCAATATCTCGCAGGAGATTACTGAAAGACAATTGTTTACCGCTGTGGCGCTCTAACACAGAAGATGGTGCCATGCATATGCAGTACTTAGGTCGGCAGCCATATTGGTACAGGGAGTAAAGCCTCTTTGGAGGTGCAACATGAAGTCTGCGCATTAGTGCTCTCCACCTTGAACACCCCTCCTCACTACAAGTTTGTCTGTGTTACACAAACATTTAATCAAAGCTTCTCTATAAGAAATTTAGGGTTAAGCACATAATAAAATATCAACATATCACCAGACTCTGCTCTAGTCTTCTTGGTAGACACATTAGCAAGAGTTCCCTCACTGGCAGTATCAACACGCTTGATTCTCAAACTCAGTACAGCTGAGCCTGTCACCATTGGTGGTTCCAGAGGTGGGGCTGCAGCTCAGTTCAAATTTCAAATAGGAGTCACACCAACTGCCACCAACTGTCATTTCGAACTGACTCACTGGCAGTTGGTGCGGCTCCCCTATTTGAATTTTGAGCTGAGCTGCAGCCCCACGTCTGGAGCCGCCCCCGGCTGTCACTGTCATGAATCTTAAAGTCTTCCACACTTGTTACCTTTAGATCTTGCAGAGTCATTTTTCATATTTAGGACTTTCACTGACACAAGTCGGATCTTGACTTTGGCTTCTGGATGTACTGAGGCTCACTGAATGCAATATTTATAAATACCTCATCATACCTGTTAGCAGGGCCGGCAACAGAAATTTTGGGGCCCGGTACACTGATATATCTGGGGCCCCCTCAACCCCCAATGATCCTGCACTTTTAAAGCAGAGGGCGCATTTAAAAAAAAGTGTATATATATAGTAACATAGTGACATATAGTAACATAGTATTTGAGGTTGAATAGAGGCAAAAAATTGCCCATCGTGTTCAACCTGTTTTAAGTTGTGATGATTCTACATACTTGCTGAATAATGTTTTATGACTAGTTAGCTACTATAACTCATGTTACCCCCGGATTAACCACGTTGATATTTTAAGTATTATAACCTTGGATAGCTTTTTCATTCAGAAATGTATCCATTCCTTTTTTAAATCCAATTACAGAGTATGCCATTACCACCTTCCCTGGCAGGGAATTCCACATCCTGATTGCCCTAACAGTGAAGAACCCTTTCCTCCGTTGCGTTCGGAACTTTCTCTCCTCCAGTCGCAGCGAGTGCCCACGTGTCCTAAACTGTGTTCTTTTAATAAATAATTCCTCTGATGACTCTTTGTGATGTCCCTTTACATATTTGAAGATATTAATAATATCTCCTCTTAGGCGCCTCTTTTCTAGTGCATACATATTCAGCCTAGTAAGTCTTTCCTTATAGTCCAGCCTTCTAGGCCTTTAATCAATTTAGTAGCTCGCCTTTGAACACTTTCGAGTTCACTGATGTCTTTTTTTATACAATGGTGCCCAAAACTGAACACAATATTCCAGGTGCGGACGTACCAATGCCTTATACAGCTGCATGATTACATCCGAGTCCCTTGTCTCAATTCCCCTTTTTATGCACGCTAGCACCTTACTTGCCTTCTTTACTGCGTTTTGACATTGTGTACGGTTATTAAGCCTATTATCAATGAATACCCCCAAATCTTTTTCCAACTCTGTTTCCCCTAGGCGTTCCCCATTTAATATATAGGATGCAAGTTTGTTTTTAGTCCCAAAATGCATAACCTTGCATTTGTCTGTATTGAACCTCATTTTCCATTTAGACGCCAAGAGTTCAAGTTTAGATAGATCATTCTGCAAGGACTCCACATCCAATTCTGAATTAATTACCTTACACAGTTTAGTATCATCTGCAAAGATTGACACTGTGCTTTCCAGGCCTGTTTCTAGGTCATTGATAAATATGTTGAATAGTAGTGGTCCGAGTACGGACCCTTGTAGTATTCCGCTGACTACTGGGGACCAGGTTGAGGACTTCCCGTTGACCACTACTCGCTGTACCCTGCTATCCAACCAGCTGCTTATCCATGTGCAAATAGTTTTTCCTAGGCCAAGCTCCTTTAATTTGATCATCAGTCTCCTGTGAGGAACTGTATCGAAGGCTTTTGCAAAATCTAGGAAGACCACATCCACTGCTTTTCCTTGATCAAGATTATTGCTCACTTCCTCGTAGAAGCTAATTAAGTTAGTCTGACATGACCTGTCCCTCACAAACCCATGCTGGTTCTTGCTAATAATCCTAGCGGACTGTAGATACTTCTGTATGCCGTCCCTTAGAATTCCTTCCAATACATTCCCCACTATAGATGTTAAACTAACTGGTCTGTAGTTTCCTGGAAGATTTTTGGATCCCTTTTTAAATAATGGCACTACCTCAGCTGTACGCCAATCCTTCGGTACCAAGCCTGATCTAATTGAACTATTGAAAATCAAGTATAGGGGTCGTGCTAGTTGTGAACTAAGCTCCATAAGAACCCTCGGGTGAAGTCCATCAGGACCAGGTGATTTATTAATCTTAATTTTGCTTAATCTCTCCCGGACTACATCTTCGCTTAAACAAGTATCTAACCATGAATCATTACTGTCATAATTGTTATGCTCTACTCCCACCATCAGTTCTTCACTGGTGAATACTGATGAAAAGAATTTGTTCAGTATTTCCGCTTTTATTTCGTCATCATTTATCAATTCTCCTAATTCATCTTTTAATGGACATATATTCTCCTTTTTTAACCTTTTTTAACCTTTTACCGTTTATGTATTTAAAAAACTTTTTAGGATTGGTTTTACTCTCTATAGCGATTTGCTTTTCATTTTCCATTTTAGCTGCTCTTATTGCTTTTTTGCTATTTCTTATTACACTCCTTGTAATACTTGAAAGACTCCTCCTTTCCATTAGATTTAAATGCTTTGAAAGCCCCCTTTTTTTTATCCATTTCTGCCTTAACCTCCTTGTTGAGCCACATCGGTTTGAGTTTAATACTCCTGCATTTACTGCCCATGGGAATGAATATTGCTATCCAGCAACCCTTTTAAAACATCCCACATTTCCGAAGTGTTTTTGTTATTAAACAGAACCTCCCACTCTATGTCGTTAAGTGCACATCTAAGCATACTGAAATTAGCCTTCCTAAAGTTAAAAGTTTTGGCGGAACTGCTGTAGCTATGTTTCCTGAAACTGATGTCGAATGTGATCATATAGTGATCACTGTCTACCCAACTTTAGTGTTTGATATAATGTCCACATTAGTAATTACTAGATCCAGGGTCGTTTTACCCCTAGTTGGGTCCTCAACTAATTGAGACAAGTAGTGATCCCTAAACATATTTAAGAACCTGCTGCCCCTCGCTTTAGCACATGAATTGTTACTCCAGTTTATATCCGGGTAATTAAAATCCCCAATCACAAGGATGTCCCCCAATCCCGCAGCCGTTTTGATTTGCTGCAATAGTTGTTCTTCCTCATGTATGCTAATATCCGTCTATTTGTGGCACGTGCCTTTTTTGCATCAATTCCCCCACTTGAGATTTCAACCCATAGTGACTCCACATTATCGCCAGTTTCCTCATAGATAACATCCTTTAGGTATGGTTTAAGTGATGGTTTAACATAAAGACATACACCTCCTCCTCTTTTGTTAGCCCTGTCCCTCCTGAAAAGAGAATACCCCTCCAAGTTAGCAACCCAGTCGTGAGAGTCGTCCCACCATGTTTCCGTAATACCTATAATGTCATACTCAGCCTTTGATGCTAACAATTCCAATTCCCCCATTTTACCTGCTAGACTTCTTGCATTTGCAAGCATACATTTTAGTTTATCGGTTCCTTTATTTGTTTGTTTTCCTAAAGATTTCCCATCCTGGTTAACTAGTGCATCCATAGAGTTACTGATACAGACTGTCCTTCTCGCTCCCTCTCCAACCCCACCGTACTTAGTATTGCCCACCATACTTTTCTCTTTGGTCAACCCAATGTTCCCATCTAAATTCACCGCCCTGACATAAATATTTTCCCTTAAGTCCCGTACAACATTTTCTATAGGCTGTAATGATGACACATATTTGTTACTAGGTGCTTCATCGCGCCCTACGGGCGCTCTTCACACCGTCGCAAGGGGCTACGCCCCCTTAACCCTTGCATACCTTTCTGGGGTTCAATATTTGTATTATATGGAGTATTACCTGCATTTCTTTGTTAGTGGTTAAATATTGCACAATGAAAGGGCGTGCGATGATGAAGGAGGCGCAGCCCCTTGCGACGGCGTGAACAGCACCTGCAGGGCACGATGTACAGAATGTAGCGGGTGCGGGGGGGACTACGGATGGGGGAGGGTGTCTGTAGATGCTGCGGGTGGAGGGGGGGCGGAAGCGGGAGGGGGGCGGATGGGGAAGGGTCAGGAGGTGCTGCGGGTGGGGGAGGGGCAGAGTAGTGGGGGCTGCAGATGGGGGAGGGGTCCGGAGGCACTGTAGGTGGGGGAGTGGCAGGGGTACCACGGGTGGGAGAGGGGCAGGTGCGGGGATGTTGCGGATGGGTGAAGGGTTCCGTAGGTGCTGTGGGATGGGAAGGGGTGGGGGAGCCAGGGGTGGGTTAGGGGGTCTGGAGGCACCGTGGGTAGGGGAGGGGCAGGTACGGGTGGTACGGCGGATTGGGAAGGGTGTCCGGAGGCGCGTCAGGTGCGGGGGTGCCATGGGTGGGGGAGGGGTGGGTGAGGGGGGGACTGCAGATGCTGCGAGTGGAGGGGGGCAGGTGTGGGGGGAGACATATATGGGGGGTGGATGGTGGAGGGGGTCTGGAGGTGCTGTGGGTGGTGGAGGGGCATAGGAGTGGGAGCCACGGGTGGTGTAGGGGGTCTGGAGGCACAGCGTGTGGGGGAGGGGTGGAGTGCCGCATGTGGTGGAGGGGAAGGTGCGGAGGTGTGGTGCATTGAGGGGGGTCTGGGGGCGCTGCGGGTACTGTACCTGCCAAAAAGGTAGTTGGAGGGCATGCAGTAACATGGCCAGGACAGGAGTGACAGGGTCAGAACAGGAGTGACGGGGCCAGGACAGGGGTGACGGGGCCAGGACAGAGGTGACGGGGCCAGGACAGGGGTGACGGGGCAAGGACAGGGGTGACGGGGCCAGGACAGGGGCGACCGGGCCAGGACAGGGGCGACGGGGCTAGGACAGAAATGACAGGGACAGGATAGGGGTGACAGGGCCAGGGTAGGGGCGGCAGGACCAGGACAGGGGTGACAGGGCCAGCATAAGGGTGAAAGGGCCAGGATAAGGGTGACAGGGCAAGGCCAGGGGTGACAGACAGATGTGTCTTACCGGAGTCACTGCTGCTGGCTGCTGCTGTTCCACTCCAACCTGTTGGGATCTGCTGCTGATGGAGACTTGGCGTGGCTGACTCTCTCAGGCTGGAGTCCTGCTTCCTCTGCCCATCAGCATCCCTCCCCCCTCTCAGTCACATACCGCAGACCTCGCGCAGCTGCCAGGCACTGTGGTAAGGGGAGACTGGGAGTGACTGGTTAGCCCCCAGGAGATGCTACGACTGGAGGGAGGAGGGGGTCATAGCATGCACGCGGCGCGGACCTCGCGGCTGCCGGGAACTGTGGTAAGGGGAGACTGGGAGTGACTGGTTAGCTCCCAGGAGACGCTGCGGCTGGAGGGAGGAGGGGGTCGGAGCCTGCAAGCAGCTCGGACTTCTGCAGCGCTACCCGCTGGCTAAAGTGTGTGAAGGAGCTGGGCGCACCTCACTGCGTGCGGCAGCGATGCAGCTAGTGGTGGGGTTTCCGGGGCTGGAGATAACAGAGGCAGTACGGAAACTGCACAGCGGCAGGTGCCCTACAAAACTGCAGCTAAAAAGCGTGGAGTGTGCTAGAAAGTGACGCTCCTCCGCGCCAGAGAGACCCTGCTGAGTATGCTGATGTGGGGGGTCAAGCACACAGTGAGCCGGTGCCCGTCTGTCTGTACGGCATACCCCCTCACACACCCCCATACCTCCCAACTGTCCCGGGGTTCCGGCAGCAGAGCTGGATTAAGGGGGGGGCAGGGGGTACGTACCATGGGCCCCACAGTTTTAGGGGGCCCCCCGGTTGGAGTAGCTCTGTCCCAGCTCAGAAGCTCCCCCGTCCTGCCAGCAACAGCGGCAGCATTGAGCTACAGTCAGCACACGCTGCTGCGTGTTGGCAGGTCTGTGGTCTTGCAGGGAGGCAGCAGTCTCCCTGCTTTCTTCTGCCTGTGCGGGTGTGTAGGGGGGAGCGACCACCTCCTCTGGATTTAGCCCTAGCTGAGGGGCCAAAATTCCATATAAAAAAAAAATCCCGGAATTTGCATAAGGGGGCGTGGCCACGCGTACCTCGATTAGGCCACGCCCCCAACTCCACAGCAGGCACAGCAATGAGATAGGGCTCCCCTGTCTCAAGTGCCTTGGGCCCCGCGGACTCATAATCCGCCCCCGGAGGCATGCCAGCAGCTCATAGAGCGCTGGGCATGCCCCCTCACTGACAAAAATGGGGGCCCTCCCGTGAAGCCACGCCCCATTTTGTTTGCCACGCCCCCTTTTCGCCATGCGTGTGTCCCTCCTTCTGCCTGAAGAAAGCTGGGAGGTATGCACCCCTGTCTGCCTGAAGAAAGCTGGGAGATATGCACCCCTGCCTGTGCCATGCCCATACTATCTGCTTCTGCTCCTAGTCTCCTATAGATTTGCCCAGATCTGTGACTCATTTGACTAACTCCGCCCAGTGTTGTGACTCCGCCCAGCGTTAGCAAATGAGTCACAAAGTCACAGATCTGGGCTATTATATTTGTTATTATTTAATGCTTTAGCAATACCTTTCTTAACACCCTTATTAGAACCCATGTAAATACCCTTACCGGCTGCACTTTCCCTCCCCCGTCTCCTCCCCCTTTTATCTCACTACCACCATCCCTACTATACTCGCTGCATGACCCATAGTTTCTAGCTAAACCCTCCCCCCAGGCTCCTAGTTTAAAAGCTCCTCCAGCCTACTAACCATCCTACCCCCCAGCACCGCAGCCCCTTCCTCATTCAGGTGCAATCCGTCACGAGAAAAAAGATGGCGCCTGACTGAGAAGTCCGCCCAGTGTTCCAAGAACACAAACCCCTCTTTCCTACACCAGTCTCTGAGCCACACATTTACCTCCCTAATCTCCCTCTGTCTCCCTGGGCTAGCGCGTGGCACTGGTAATATTTTGGAGAAAATTACCTTAGATGTCCTTTTTTTTTCGTTTCTATAATTTTCTTAAGGACATTCCACCTACCACTAACTTTGTCGTTGGTGCCAACGTGCACCGAGACCGCTGGATCATTCCCAGCCCCTCCCAACAGTCTATCTACCCGGTCCGCGATGTGCCGTACCCGAGCACCCGGGGGACAACAGACCGTACGGCGATCACGGTCCCGGTAGCAGATTGCCCTATCTGCCTTCCTGATGATAGAGTCCCCTACCACCACCATCTGCCTGGGCGCCTCTCTAGCTTTCATCCCATCTGAGCCAGAGGGACCACTCCTCTGGTTGCTAGAGGGAGCAGTCTCCTCCAGCTCCGTCATTTCGTCACTATCATCCACCGAATCTTCGTCCAATCGGGCAAATTTGTTCAGGTTTGATAGATCCGAGATGTCGTGCCTCCCCCTCTTATTCTTCCTTCTAACAGTGACCCAACTGCCTACCTGATTTTCCTCATCTACCAGTGACCCCTGCTGCAACTCCTCCACTGTTCTATCTAAACTTCGCTCGAGATTGTGAATATCCCTCAGTCGCGTAACGGTCTGCTCTAGATCAGTTACCTGGGCTTCCAAAGCAACCGTTCGCAAACACCTCGTGCATATGTATTCGCCCTGGGTCGGCTGCTCCAGGTGCGCATACATCTTCCACGACACGCACTGAGTGAGACTCTCAATCACGGCCCCTCCCATTGTTTGAGAACTCAACTCCCTATTACCTTTTGAAAGTACAATAAAGAGAATAAAAACCAATTAGCTAATACAATCAATACATAATAAGTAAGTAATCAATACTTATCTGAGTGGGACCTCTCCTGCGGCACCGATACTCCACCTAGCAGTTGCAGTTGTTCCAGCTCACTGCACCTCCTTTTCACTCGGCTTCCGGCTCCTGCTTCAAAAAAAGGGGGAAAAAAAAAATCTGCCCCTCACACACGCAACAATTACAGCCCCTCTGCTACTGCAAGTAAGAGACCCTCTCACTCACAAGGTCAGCCCCTTGCAGCCTCACCAGAAGTTTAATGGTATTGCAAATATGTGTGTTCCTGATTGCGTATTATAAAACTCACCTTTTTCTGTATTCTAACTCACCTGCTGCTGATTCCAACTCACATACACTTAAAATTCCAAGCTTCACTTTAAAATACAAGCCTCCTTACAATGAGTATATACATATATATATATATATATATATATATACTGACTATGCACACATGAATTATATACATATTGTAAATAAATAAATAAATAAATAAATATGAAAGCTTTTATTTCCCGATATGTTAGAAAGCTGAAATGTAATATAGGTATTCTTCAGGTGGGAAATAGGAAAACGATATAATCCAAATATTAGTAAACCTCCCCTAAGGGGATGAAAAGGGGGTTGATATAATGACGTCATTACCGATGCATGGCTTGCGTTGCGTGAATGATAACACCCAAGCGGACAATCTGATCAAAATTTGGATTGCACCTCCGGCCCTAACTATTTTGATGCCCTAGGCAATATACTGGCTGAATTCTCATACATATACTAGAGATGAGCGGGTTCGGTTTCTCTGAATCCGAACCCGCACGAACTTCATGTTTTTTTCACGGGTCCGAGCAGACTCGGATCCTCCCGCCTTGCTCGGTTAACCCGAGCGCGCCCGAACGTCATCATGACGCTGTCGGATTCTCGCGAGATTCGGATTCTATATAAGGAGCCGCGCGTCGCCGCCATTTTCACACGTGCATTGAGATTGATAGGGAGAGGACGTGGCTGGCGTCCTCTCCATTTAGATTAGGGTTGAGAGAGAGAGAGAGAGATTGACCTGAGGCTGTGATACTGTAGAAGAGAGTGCAGAGTTTAGTGACTGACGACCACAGTGACCACCAGACAGTGCAGTTGTTTGTTTTATTTAATATATCCGTTCTCTGCCTGAAAAAAACGATACACACAGTGACTCAGTCACATACCATATCTGTGTGCACTGCTCAGCCCAGTGTGCTGCATCAGTGTATATATATATCTGACTGTGCTCAGCTCACACAGCTTATAATTGTGGGGGAGACTGGGGAGCACTGCAGTGCCAGTTATAGGTTATAGCAGGAGCCAGGAGTACATAATATTATATTAAAATTAAACAGTGCACACTTTTGCTGCAGGAGTGCCACTGCCAGTGTGACTAGTGACCAGTGACCTGACCACCAGTATATATAATATTAGTAGTATACTATCTCTTTATCAACCAGTCTATATTAGCAGCAGACACAGTACAGTGCGGTAGTTCACGGCTGTGGCTACCTCTGTGTCGGCACTCGGCAGCCCGTCCATAATTGTATATACCACCTAACAGTGTTTTTTTTTTCTTTCTTTATAGTCATACTAGTTACGAGTATACTATCTCTTTATCAACCAGTCTATATTAGCAGCAGACACAGTACAGTGCGGTAGTTCACGGCTGTGGCTACCTCTGTGTCGGCACTTGGCAGCCCGTCCATAATTGTATATACCACCTAACCGTGGTTTTTTTTTCTTTCTTTATACGTACATACTAGTTACGAGTATACTATCTCTTTATCAACCAGTCTATATATTAGCAGCAGACACAGTACAGTGCGGTAGTTCACGGCTGTGGCTACCTCTGTGTCGGCACTCGGCAGCCCGTCCATAATTGTATATACCACCTAACCGTGGTTTTTTTTTTCTTTCTTTATACATACATACTAGTTACGAGTATACTATCTCTTTATCAACCAGTCTATATATTAGCAGCAGACACAGTACAGTGCGGTAGTTCACGGCTGTGGCTACCTCTGTGTCGGCACTCGGCAGCCCGTCCATAATTGTATATACCACCTAACCGTGGTTTTTTTTTCTTTCTTTATACATACATACTAGTTACGAGTATACTATCTCTTTATCAACCAGTCTATATTAGCAGCAGACACAGTACAGTGCGGTAGTTCACGGCTGTGGCTACCTCTGTGTCGGCACTTGGCAGCCCGTCCATAATTGTATATACCACCTAACCGTGGTTTTTTTTTCTTTCTTTATACATACATACTAGTTACGAGTATACTATCTCTTTATCAACCAGTCTATATATTAGCAGCAGACACAGTACAGTGCGGTAGTTCACGGCTGTGGCTACCTCTGTGTCGGCACTCGGCAGCCCGTCCATAATTGTATATACCACCTAACCGTGGTTTTTTTTCTTTCTTTATACATACATACTAGTTACGAGTATACTATCTCTTTATCAACCAGTCTATATATTAGCAGCAGACACAGTACAGTGCGGTAGTTCACGGCTGTGGCTACCTCTGTGTCGGCACTCGGCAGCCCGTCCATAATTGTATACTAGTATCCAATCCATCCATCTCCATTGTTTACCTGAGGTGCCTTTTAGTTGTGCCTATTAAAATATGGAGAACAAAAATGTTGAGGTTCCAAAATTAGGGAAAGATCAAGATCCACTTCCACCTCGTGCTGAAGCTGCTGCCACTAGTCATGGCCGAGACGATGAAATGCCAGCAACGTCGTCTGCCAAGGCCGATGCCCAATGTCATAGTACAGAGCATGTCAAATCCAAAACACCAAATATCAGTAAAAAAAGGACTCCAAAACCTAAAATAAAATTGTCGGAGGAGAAGCGTAAACTTGCCAATATGCCATTTACCACACGGAGTGGCAAGGAACGGCTGAGGCCCTGGCCTATGTTCATGGCTAGTGGTTCAGCTTCACATGAGGATGGAAGCACTCAGCCTCTCGCTAGAAAAATGAAAAGACTAAAGCTGGCAAAAGCAGTAGCACCGCAAAGAACTGTGCGTTCTTCGAAATCCCAAATCCACAAGGAGAGTCCGACTCCAATTGTGTCGGTTGCGATGCCTGACCTTCCCAACACTGGACGTGAAGAGCATGCGCCTTCCACCATTTGCACGCCCCCTGCAAGTGATGGAAGGAGCACCCGCAGTCCAGTTCCTGATAGTCAGATTGAAGATGTCAGTGTTGAAGTACACCAGGATGAGGAGGATATGGGTGTTGCTGGCGCTGGGGAGGAAATTGACCAGGAGGATTCTGATGGTGAGGTGGTTTGTGTAAGTCAGGCACCCGGGGAGACACCTGTTGTCCGTGGTAGGAATATGGCCGTTGACATGCCTGGTGAAAATACCAAAAAAATCAGCTCTTCGGTGTGGAAGTATTTCACCAGAAATGCGGACAACAGGTGTCAAGCCGTGTGTTCCCTTTGTCAAGCTGTAATAAGTAGGGGTAAGGACGTTAACCACCTCGGAACATCCTCCCTTATACGTCACCTGCAGCGCATTCATAATAAGTCAGTGACAAGTTCAAAAACTTTGGGTGACAGCGGAAGCAGTCCACTGACCAGTAAATCCCTTCCTCTTGTAACCAAGCTCACGCAAACCACCCCACCAACTCCCTCAGTGTCAATTTCCTCCTTCCCCAGGAATGCCAATAGTCCTGCAGGCAATGTCACTGGCAATTCTGACGAGTCCTCTCCTGCCTGGGATTCCTCCGATGCATCCTTGCGTGTAACGCCTACTGCTGCTGGCGCTGCTGTTGTTGCTGCTGGGAGTCGATGGTCATCCCAGAGGGGAAGTCGTAAGCCCACTTGTACTACTTCCAGTAAGCAATTGACTGTTCAACAGTCCTTTGCGAGGAAGATGAAATATCACAGCAGTCATCCTGCTGCAAAGCGGATAACTGAGGCCTTGACAACTATGTTGGTGTTAGACGTGCGTCCGGTATCCGCCGTTAGTTCACAGGGAACTAGACAATTTATTGAGGCAGTGTGCCCCCGTTACCAAATACCATCTAGGTTCCACTTCTCTAGGCAGGCGATACCGAGAATGTACACGGACGTCAGAAAAAGACTCACCAGTGTCCTAAAAAATGCAGTTGTACCCAATGTCCACTTAACCACGGACATGTGGACAAGTGGAGCAGGGCAGGGTCAGGACTATATGACTGTGACAGCCCACTGGGTAGATGTATGGACTCCCGCCGCAAGAACAGCAGCGGCGGCACCAGTAGCAGCATCTCGCAAACGCCAACTCTTTCCTAGGCAGGCTACGCTTTGTATCACCGCTTTCCAGAATACGCACACAGCTGAAAACCTCTTACGGCAACTGAGGAAGATCATCGCGGAATGGCTTACCCCAATTGGACTCTCCTGTGGATTTGTGGCATCGGACAACGCCAGCAATATTGTGTGTGCATTAAATATGGGCAAATTCCAGCACGTCCCATGTTTTGCACATACCTTGAATTTGGTGGTGCAGAATTTTTTAAAAAACGACAGGGGCGTGCAAGAGATGCTGTCGGTGGCCAGAAGAATTGCGGGACACTTTCGGCGTACAGGCACCACGTACAGAAGACTGGAGCACCACCAAAAACTACTGAACCTGCCCTGCCATCATCTGAAGCAAGAAGTGGTAACGAGGTGGAATTCAACCCTCTATATGCTTCAGAGGTTGGAGGAGCAGCAAAAGGCCATTCAAGCCTATACAATTGAGCACGATATAGTAGGTGGAATGCACCTGTCTCAAGCGCAGTGGAGAATGATTTCAACGTTGTGCAAGGTTCTGATGCCCTTTGAACTTGCCACACGTGAAGTCAGTTCAGACACTGCCAGCCTGAGTCAGGTCATTCCCCTCATCAGGCTTTTGCAGAAGAAGCTGGAGACATTGAAGGAGGAGCTAACACGGAGCGATTCCGCTAGGCATGTGGGACTTGTGGATGGAGCCCTTAATTCGCTTAACAAGGATTCACGGGTGGTCAATCTGTTGAAATCAGAGCACTACATTTTGGCCACCGTGCTCGATCCTAGATTTAAAGCCTACCTTGGATCTCTCTTTCCGGCAGACACAAGTCTGCTGGGGTTGAAAGACCTGCTGGTGACAAAATTGTCAAGTCAAGCGGAACGCGACCTGTCAACATCTCCTCCTTCACATTCTCCCGCAACTGGGGCTGCGAGGAAAAGGCTCAGAATTCCGAGCCCACCCGCTGGCGGTGATGCAGGGCAGTCTGGAGCGACTGCTGATGCTGACATCTGGTCCGGACTGAAGGACCTGACAACGATTACGGACATGTCGTCTACTGTCACTGCATATGATTCTCTCAACATTGATAGAATGGTGGAGGATTATATGAGTGACCGCATCCAAGTAGGCACGTCACACAGTCCGTACTTATACTGGCAGGAA